>NW_003804514.1:250468-265391 GCF_000255335.2 Galendromus occidentalis
GATGTCGCTCTCTCAGACTCGAAGAGGAGAGCCGCCTCAGCCATCCTCATGCAGCCCTTGGCATGCAGTCCGGACGGATCCGCCTCCCCGCTATCCGCCCCGAACGAACGAGGAGGATGTGCAAATTTCAGTATATGACCGTCTACAATTCGCTCCCTGATTCTCTGAGGACCTGGTCAGACCGCCGGATCTCAGAGAGGAAAATAAATATCAAATCATTCTTGAGTACCCTGAATAATAACGACGTAGATTTGCTTCTCCCTTAGATTCATCTTTCTCTCCGAGATGGGGTTTATCTCCCTCTCGACCCCGGCAAACTTGTGAATATGTCTCCACCCGAACCACGGACAGGACTCAGCGCTCGTGGAAATTACAGTCAAATCTCGTTCTGTTTTTTGTTCTACAGTTTGGATAGACTAGGGTTGTATTGAAAAAAAAATCCACGAGAAAAAAACTTCGAGCACCTAATCGCTGCCGCTGTGGCGACTCGGGCCATAGGGCGAACCAGGAGGAAATCGGGGATGGATGGAAAAGGAGTCCAGCCGGGAGTGCGTTCGCTCGTGATATTAAACATGGGAGCAAGTATATATCAGAGGCTTTCCTTCGCTTGATTCATGATGGTTCCGAGTAGCTCATCGATATCTCATGAACTCCGGGACAGTGACATCGATTATTCAATTGGAGTATGAATTATTCGCTCGGCCTCGATAAATGCTACTCGCATTCTCACCGCAATAGTCTCCGTTCACGGCTGAATGGGACTTTTTTCAAAGGACTTGTCATGAGAAAGTGCGCGACATACATTCGATCTCGCCCATCTGACCGAGCGACAGCACCATTCCCTTTTCTGCACGGAATCATGATTCATCAGTCAACCATTCTCGAAACCACCCAGAGCTCAGAGATATTCTGTCGAGCGAAAAATCGACTCAATCACGACCCAAGACGCCCTCGGATCAAAGAAAACTCGAAGTGTGCCTCGCAGTGGCGAATCACGGGCATCAAGGCCGACCGTTTCTTTCGGGACGGATTTCGGAGCCTCTTCAAGACGGCATCGAGGCATCTGCTGTCTCACTGAAGTCAGAGAGTTTCGTCCGCATCCACTAGTGAATCTGGATGCTGGTTTCGACTCGCGAACAACTCCTCTGTCTATCCGCAAGGATCCCAGCCGTTCGGGACTCATTTTCACGTCATTCGTACGACGTGTGTGCGTCGAGAGGGATTTCAACACCCGCCGATCGGGATATCGGATAATTACACGGATCGTTCCCGAGATTTGCGAAGATTGAGGCTTCGAAATGGCGACGCGCGGCTTTGTGAACGAATACGGAGCCGTCCGACGATTACGAAATGCTGCCGGCTGCGCGAAGGAAAATCTCCGTGCGTCTCGGCCTTGCGGAATGAGACCCCGTTTGTGGAGGTGGTTCCGGAGCTCCCGAAAATTCCGGCATGTGTTTGGAGTGCGATCCCTCCATACTGCGTCGGAGTTAATCAGCACCGCGGGCGATTTCTAACACCGACGGTATCGAACAACACGAGTTTTCGCTTATGGATCATTCACATTCTTCTCAACATACTAGGAGAACAGCTTCATTGGAGTTTAATCCCATGTCTCATCAAAAACTAAGGCGAATAGAGTATACTCCTTCGGGCAGAAGCGCACGGATCACTCCCGCCGAGTACATGATGCGCAGCCTCGGAACTTCCATTACTCAGAAGCGCAGACCCTGGACGAGAGGAACATCGCAGGAGCTGAGCTCTCCGGCATGACGGTACGCAAAAAAGCGAGTAAGCTACGCTCATTGTGAATCTCCAGTAAGATTCTCAAGAGGGTATCTAGTTGTTGGCTGGGGGAATACGGGAGAAAAGGGGTATTGCCGATTATTTAATTCCATATATATTCAAGGTACCCCGGAATCGCCCCCAGAATCGATTTCGTCCCGTCGGAAACGAAGAGCTGGATTGAAGACCACGGCCGATCTTCTTCAATCCTGAGCGGAATTCCCTCGATTCGTCCGAAGCATTCTCGGAACACAGCTCTTAAACCATCACCGAAATCTGCCGCCAATGCGTGCAGGAGTCTTCAAAAATGAGAGCACTCGGACCGATTTTGTCCTCCGATCATGGAGTCGAGTAGGTCATTATCCGGAATGACGGGGGCTCTGGCAGAGGAACACTCATGCAGACGTTTTTTCGCGACACGTATCGGGCAGGCTCATCATCACCCTGGGTTCTCCTGGTAAAATCGGAATCGAGTAGTTTGTCCCTGACCTCTAGCATACAATAGGGTCGTAACGATTATCATCACAATGAGGTATATCGTTGATGTTGGCAGCTTCAGGGAGGCTTTCTTGGACGCAGAGACGGCTTATCGCTCGAATCAGATGAGAGGGAAATCGCAGAAGGCAGGAAGGCAGAAGGAAAGCCTGTATGCGAAGACCTCGGGCGACATCCGGAGATAAGCCCGCAGATCTCGGTATGGAACACCGGGGTATGAGAGAATGACAGAAAGTCGCTCCTCCTCAGATTACCATGCCGGCCGACCGCATGATGATCGCGACGCGACCATTGTCTCTCATCGAAGGGCAATTCAGCATGGAAGCATAGAAGAGAGATCTACATATAATGTTAATCATGTTGTCGCACCAACAAACATCTCGAGCCAGGAGGATATGACACCGCTTCCCGCAGGTGGCGCGGTGCCGATTCGGATCCACGCAACGCAACAACGATTCGGGAAGGACTCCCGGAACCTTACCCGATCCAGCAGAACGCGACGATTCCTCTTTGGGTTCTGATTTTAATCATCTGATCGAGCCGACAGCCACCGACAACGAGAGACCGGAGTTCGTGTTCGAGGTCTGGTCGAGTCGCAGGTTGATGGCGATCTATCGGGGGCTTTTGTGCTCCACACATGCTCTGAATTCTGCTCGAGGAATCCGATCCATGGGATACAACCTGAACACGCTCCCCTTCCTATTCCGAATCGGTGAAGACTCCGTGATGAGCAAGACTTGGACCGCATTTGAGCGCTCTTGGGCGGGTCGCCTTTCACATCGATATGGAGCGTCAATATGGGATCAACATACTATGTGAGTATACGTATTAGTGATCCGAAGTAGCACTACTGTCGAGTTTCTGGAAGGGAGCGATTGTGCAAGTCTTCCTCCCGGAATCAGTGCGTCACTGATCACGGGCCGAAACACGCGGATGAAAATGATTGTATGTACTTCTCTAATCCCCTTGAAATGTCGCCCCTGGAAATCTTTGATTCTGGAATTACGCCGTTTGAAGCCGTCAAGGGATTCTAGATACGACTCCGAACGATTGCGATTCACATACCTGGGACGAATACGCTCGAGTCAGAGCTCGGCTTTGAGTTCCCGGTGACATTTGAGCCGAACCCCACGAGGGGAATCAGCTCTATTCACTCGAGAGCCGACTTGTCAGCTGCACCAATGGTTGGCGCTGCGTGAATGTCATTTCCGCGAATTCATGGGAGGTGAGAATAATCTATTCAGCGATTTGTGTCGTCTCGTGTAAGACATTAGCGAGTCGCCCGTCAAATTAGCTTCGAGAGTACGCATCCCACTTTGCGCTCGCGTTGACATCTGATGTCAACTCGGATCCAATTTCAGTGAATTCGAATCCGAAGGCCAGTCCGCGCGGAATCCTAGGCAGAAATCTCGTTGTAGTTTCTGAGCTAATCCGTCGAACTGTCGCGTGGAAATTCCCTGCATTTCAGATATTGCTTTTTTTTTTCGCAGACTCAACTTTGGAGGGATATTCGGCGTCGAAGTCACCGTTCATGCTTCAAGTGTCGAGCACCTGCTTCAATGCCGAGCGATGGAGAGCTGAGGGAAAGCGTTATGCGTGCCGACGATTCTCCTCCGTCGTCCTCGACCTTCACGTCCTTCACGTTCCGACGAATCAAAGAAAGACTCAAAGCCCGTGTCGCGACAATTTGTAGCCTTTGTAAAAGAAGCCCGATGCTCTCGGTTCGGGAACGAAGAGCCTAGCGGAATCTTATTCCTTTGTTCTGCTGATGACAATGTGAATTCCTCATCAGATAATCGCATACATCGTTGGAGATCGCCCTGGTGTCGTTCGTTTCCCCTTATCACATGAATGTCCCGCGGGGTGAGGGTTGGAGTCTTTGAGCGGTATGTCTCGTTACAAGAGTCTGAACACGTCCCGCATCGAAACAAAGGTGATTCTATCTCATGAACTTCCTTGGAGTCATCGCACGGGCTCTTGACGAGAGACTCGCGAGGGAATTCTTGCAGGCTCTTTCTGATACCTGACCTAGGAAACCTACCCCGGGAAACTCGATTTGATCGGTGGCGGTGGCGGCGGCGGCTAGAAAGAGCACACACGGCTCGAGGCAGCAGCTCTCCCGGGCGTGGGATATACATATGTATTACCTACTTCTGAGACGACAGCTCTCGATTCCTTTGATCCAATCGACGCTCCCCTTGCTCCAAAAGCGAGTTCTGAGTCGAGAAAACCTTCCTCGCAGTTCTGGGTTAGCGTTCATATCCTCCGGGGAAGGCTCTGTGAACTAGACAAGACGCGCAGAGGCAAGGGAATTTCCGATCTTTCGCTGCAAAATCTCAAGAGGAAATCTCCTGTTCTCTGTTCCGCGTCTCCAGAATTCCGGGACCTGCTCACGAGAAGTGAGTCGATACAGTATACCACTCATCGAGGTCTGTGTCAATGGCCGTTGGGAGCCGGTTTAGAGCCATGACAGGAGAATCTCCATATTCGGAGCATCCATTCCCTTCTTTTTTTGAGTCCGCGGACGCTGCTTGCAAAAACTTCGGGCGGTTGGAGGTCTGTCAACATCCCGACCCCGAGCCGTAAACCTCCAGTCTGTTGTTTTAATTTTTTAATGAAGCTTCCACCGACGCGTCGCGAGAAATACTTTCCGGGGGAGTCCCTCCCATTCTCCCCTTTTTGACCCTCTGGACGGAGCGGAAATGCTCGTTACTGTCCTGAGGCGGATCGATCAAGACGGGAATACAGCCAAGACCGTCGCTACGATATGCCGAGTGATTGTAATGAATACTAGAGGGAGATTCGTTTTTATACTCGGTCTCGGACCCTCAGAATGAGCGGGAATATATCCGACATGCATCGACAGGATCGAAACCTCCCGAGAATCTTGTCTATTAGGGATGGAGCAGGGGCTGCGACGTGAAGCTCTCGAAACGAAACTAGTCTGGAAAATTCGGTAGTCACTTCCAGAAGAACCTCTGATGCTTCTCTTTCTTCTCGCAGCTCCGTTTTGGAAGAGCCGTAAGAAAATGTGCTCACTCAACACTTCCTGAAGTGTTTCTCAAACTCGGGACGCGGATGGCTCCCCTTCGTTTAATATTTACCCTCGGTCCTCAGAGCAAGGAGAAACTTGAGTGGGAACGACCATATTGCTGAAGATGAAAGTTCCTCCTGAAAAGAAAACATGACTCTGATAAAAGGAGGATGTTTGCGTAGAGCTAGGAGTCATCGCTAATCGAGCAGCGAACGTTCCTCTACTTATCACTTTGTCGTATAGGGAATCCATCGATCGGTTCCGGGAACTTCGACATACATATGTAGATCAGGGAATTGATTTCGTTTTGCCAATGACGCCCCGGGTGAATTCACTACGTCGACATTCATGAGCTCTCGGAGAACCCATCGAGTGGATATCGAGTCTAGAGTATCCTTGACCACGGAAGGAAATCATCCTCGGCTGAGCCGGAGAAGAGCTCCGAGGAGCGCACTTGGTGCTCAATAGCAGACAAGTTCGAGAGCTTCCGGAGGTATTGTGTGCGACACCAAAGCTGAGCATCGAGTTATGTCGATATATTCGGCAGCGTCGGCACGGCGGATAGAAGGTCTCGGTGGAACGAAAAAGAGGGCTACAGAAGACTGTGTAAGGAGAAAGCATGTCGGAGCCGAAGAGACTGTCGAATCGAAAACGAGCGGGGCGCGGGTCTGAACCCATGTAATATTCTCTGGCTTGCTACTTTGGTGACAGAAGAAGCAACCAAGCGTCTGTTCCCCGGATGTGTAAGCCGGAATGATTTTTCAGGCCGGTATATGCGTCGCAGAGAGTTCAAGAGACACGTTGTCTGAAATGATAACGAGCCACGCCCCCCTGATCTGAAATCTCCGAGGGTTGACTTGGTGTCGGAGTTATCCGAGGGATTCGGCCCCAGACCCCCATCGCTGGCATCGGTTTCGTTAGCATGAATATTCTCGGACAAGGTCCTGACAGTTCCTTTCATAAGCCTGCAAACAGAGAAAGATGCACTCTTATTCCGCGAGACGGGCGCGATTAAACCCAACGCATGGGATCGTTCGAGTCCGGCGGCCGTCGATGGGCGTTCCAGGGCATTCCCAGGGATGAGCTGAGCTTCGAGACTTTCGGGACCGATACACCTGAGGCCACGAGAACGCTTTTCGATGGTACAGGGTCGCTCCGCGCGAAGTGTTCAAGATGGTTCGGAAGCAGCGAGCGGGAGGATCGAGGTGAGAGAACCTCTCATGACCGACAGCCTCCCGTGGACGGTGATTTTCATCTCCTAGTCACGTGAGTAATTATTGGATTCCTGCGGAGACAGGACGTCGTAAAAAGCTCTTTCGCCGCTCTCCCGAAGTTTTCCGAGCTCGCTGTGGTGCTGGTGCAGAGAGGCATGATCCCCCTTCCAGCGAGTGAAACCGAACGCCGAACCGACCAGCTCCTCTTTTCTCAATGAGTGTCGAAACTGCTCCGAGGGAGGCTGCCGCATGTAGGTTGATCCCGTCGTCGGCACCATTCCCTTCGGGGTCGCACGCATTGACGCGTGAGCAATTTTCGGGAATATCGAGGCACCCTCTCGCAAGGTGGGGAGCCGTCCGCAGGGAGGGAATGCATTCGGAACACGTGTCCGAAAAACATATGTAGTATATGTACTAGAAGTTCTCCTCCCGAGGACCCGTGACTTCATTTCTTTTCTCTGTACTGACATTATCGCCTTTTAGTCGGTCATCTCACCGCCGCAAACTCGTATTTCATACCTTGGCCGAACTCCGTACTTGTGCCTGATCGTGAGACAAGCCGGAGATGACACAACTCCATGATGAAGCTTCGTGTAAAGGCGATTGGTTTTCGCCGAAAGCAAGCAATGCTACCGAGGTTTCCATACCTTCCAATAATCCATATGGCTACCCGATTTTGCAGGTTCGATTACGAGACTTATCTTTGTCGCATATACAACATTCTGCTGATCAAATCAGACAGGAACTCGGTAGGTTCCGGCACAAGTTCTATATCCTGATTCCTGATCCTCCACTTTTTAGTTCCCTGTCTCGAATTCGCCTCAATTTTTCTCCCAGACATTAGATACACAGTCAACTAAGAAAATTGAATCATCCTGATTACGAATCTCAACATCTGACTGAGACCTATCCCTGAAAGAAAGAGGAGTCAGGAGTCCGAGCCGAAATTGGATAGAATCCGAACCCGAGCGTTCTCCCCGCCCTGATGAATTATTTTCCGAGTCGAAGCCGGGGAAGGAATTGTTCAGATGTTGCTTACCGGCCTGGAGAGAGACAAACCAACGAGGCGAGAGTTGCTCCCCGCCGGGACCGAGGGACGAAATATGAAGTCATGAGAATAGGTGAGAATCACAGCCAAGCAATAGCGCTGTAATTTTCGTTCTCTTGTGTCCGAAGCCGACACGGTTCCTGAAAAATTCGCAGTAAATCCTTCGTAGCCTAAGCCGTTTCGGGACGCTTGTCTTCCTGCTGCGCCGTCTAGCGGCCAGGATCAAGATAGAAGCTCGGGAAAACCCTGCATCCACCGGTGGGGACTAGGAACACGATTGTCTGCTTCTTGGGCTATTAGGAGCAGTCTCTAAACTTGGCGCGGCGCCGTCCTTCACTTCACTCACTGGCGACGATCTGAGACCAAATCTGTCATCCATCTCTACTCCGGCATGGCGGACGACGCGCATCCGATATGTGATCCCTTCTTCGGAGAAACGGCTTTCTCACACAGCGAAGTTCCCAAAGCGAAGTCGGAAGCGGACCAATCGCTCAGACCAAGCCAGGCAGATGTTGACCTCTGGGATCTGCCGCAGTTTCTCTGTTCGAGTACGTACCGAGAGTGTCCTTTACGCAAGTTATCGTCAATTTGCTCCTCATCTTCCGGGTTCCATCCCGTGGGCACCTTGCGTGAGGACAAACGCTCAAGATGACTTCTATGGAGGGTGCTGAGCGGCGTCGTCGTCCCGAAATCGGATGTCCGTTCTTCTCGTTGAACTCCATGCTTTCGATCCTGCCGAGGTCAAGGCTGGATTCCCTAGGCTCGAATTTGTGTTCAATTTGTATTCGTTCGGACGAGCCCGGATTCGATCATGCGATTGACCTCCGAGGGAAATCCAAAGCGAGAAAAGATTCAGGACTTCTAGAATCTCCGAAAGAATAGCGGAAGTGTCCACAGATTCCCATCCCCGCAGATGTGGAAGGGAACGCGCAGCGCTCCACACGTTTTCTCTCCGACCGTGCAAGTTTCTTTCTTGGACAGTTGAAGTTCGTCACGCAGTCGAGCAAAAGGCTATACCCGTCGAGAGGGAGTTGTATTCTTCGAGTGAAAACTGATTGGAATGCTCCTCCGTTCTTGAGCCGCAGCTCTCAAATCAGACTCATAGCTGCTTCGAGCACCCGGAGGAGTTCTCCAAGTTTCCCTGGAACGCGGATTCGAGTGAAGCCGAGCGTCTAAGGGGATTGACATTGTAGGAGAATCGGATTTGCTTGAACTCGCCGAGTAAACTCCGTTTGCGATAGTAACTGTGATCCACTCTTTTTAACTATTTCTTTTCATAGGCTGTCCGTGACTGAAATGCCAGATCACTCGAGTAGTTGCTCTCTTGTGGCGACGTCCGCGAACCTCAGCTCGGAACATGCGCTCGAACGCGAGACCATGATACGCAGGAAGACTCTAGCCGGGTGTCGCATGCCTCCAATGCCTCCTGTTTCCAGGGTTTCCGGGTTTTCCTCTTTGAGTTCTTTCCTGAGGCCCTCTCCCTCACAATACTTGAGCGACCCGCCTCCTCCATTGCATGCGCAGCAAGCTAACTCCGTGATTCGGGACTCCGTGAGTCGGCCTGTCCCGCGTGCGAGTGTTTTCGTCTGGGTTGATGCTTGGACGGAGGTCGCCGTCTCCTTTTCTTCTGTCCTTATCATGGCGAGCGCCGCATATAATGTTGACGTCTCTTCATTCCGTCTTCCGACAGCGAACTTCATTTCTTCGGAGTGCTCTCTCCTCAGGGTGTGGTCCCAGGTTCCAGATTGTTCGAGGGATGACCGGCCGCGGGGCAGTAAGCTCACCAGCTTAGAAATCCCAACTACGAGCTCGTGTGCAGCTGATATCCGTCGAGCCCGACGCTATCCAATGGGCGGTGATGCCTGATCCTCTGTCCATGTTCATCTCTTCGGAGGAGCCTCCGTTGCGCGGATGCGGTACGATTCAACAATGCCACGACATGGTATCAACAATGGTAATCAGCGTGCACGATACATGACTGAGTTCCGTTCGGATCGAATTTCTCCTGTAGTAACTTTTATGCTAGATTCCTTCGAAGTTTTTACGTATTTAAATTGATTGCTTGATCCGGATATGAAAAAGTAATCCTTCCTCTTTTGAATAGGAGCTCTGTGAGCTGTGTGCTTTTTCCGCCTTGTGTGTATGCTCCGCGAATTCCGCACCCGTCGAGTCATTGGGGAAATCTATAGGTGTAGTATCAAATTGCTAATCCTAGCAGACATCCGCTGATATGGAAAAATGCTCCACGACTATTGATGACGAAATGACGGTGGGTTTTAGCAGAGATTTTATTTGCGCCGGTGATTCCTCTCGCACTAGCAGGTTATACCCACCACGCTGGCGGGGTTGTTCTCTCCACCGTGAGTTCTTCGGCCTTCTGGACTGGCACCATGGATGAGTGCCCGGGAGCCACTGTAGGACCCTTTAGGAGTTCGCACTCCCCGAACTATCGGAGCCTCCTCCTCTTCCACCCAACGGAATCCAGCCTTTCTTCTCTCCCGTATAGATCCGACTTCATTGAAACGCAGAGATGTAATTTTTCATACTAGCAGTCCGGATCCACCACATGCCTGCTTTTCTTCTTGGCAGGGTGACACGGCAGCGTCTTGATCAGCAGCTGATTTTCCCGACGCTGAGCCTCTGTGGGGCCCTTCTCGTCATCCTCGGAGCCTCCTCCTCAGAGCCGCTTCATAGATCCTCATGTCGGTTGTGATCACTCGGTGAGGAGTGATACCGACCTAGCCACAGCAGACCGCTTTTATACCCGCTGGCGAGCCAAAAATATAATTTCCGATATTCGGAAGCATGCGTGGTAGGACTCTGAAGTATACTGCCGGCTACTATTGAGCTGAAATGTCTCCCCGAAGTTTTGCCACGGGAAATCTGCCTCTTTTGGCACGATCTCTACTGGAAAATATCTTTTTCCTAGCTTTGAGGCGATGGCTTCGTCGAATGCCATTGACTTCCCGATTTCAATGTAAAGGCGTCGAAAACAACGAGAACCATCGAAATTCTTGTCGATGTCGACGTATGCCTTAGGTTTACTTTCATGATGGCGATACCTATCGATAAGCAGGCTGCCTGAACCGGGATCACCTTTTCTCCCTAATCCGACGCAAGCTCAATCTTATTCTGACCCCCACTTTTCATGGGGCCGTGACGGTACGAGCGAAATCTACTCAGCCAGCCCTTTCCTCGGAACGTCCCTGGAATGAAGGAACTCCCAATACATAATGCGGTGATGCAGAATTGTCACCTCGAGACTCGAAACGAGAAGTCGAAGCGATTGTGAAATGGCGGATGATACGCTGGTCCCGATCGACATGACTGTCCATATAAATATCTCGCCGAGCTTTTGTACACGGATATAGACAAGAATTATACCGATTCTCGCAGTCTCGAGCTGCGGTGTGCGAATTTCGGAATTTCCGGAACTGAATAGATTTGAGCTCTGGTTCGACAACGTGGGGAAGGAGTGACGAGTAGAGGAATTGAGTCTACCCGATTCAATATTTTCAAATGAGAATCGCGGCCTCGAGACGTTGAGTTCGACGAATGATATCAAAAACAACTGTCATAACGTTATGTATATTCAGGCTCGAGTTCCTTGGATACACTACGAGATACAGATGGTCGATTCTCTGACGATTTCGATTGAAACGGGGACGATCGATGGGAAATTCCCCGTAGAGTATGAGTTCTCGTCGGGCCGACCTGAAGAAGCAGGCAATACTGACGTTCGAGATTCGCGCCGTAATCTCTCGGATCCTCGCTCGATGATCCGATGTTCGGGCTTCAAGATCAAGGCAGCGCTGATAGCGGTGACGATTTGAAGCGATGGAGAGACTTCTGCCGTAAAATGTTGAGGAGCTGGAGTAGGCTAGCCAATAGTCGCGATTCAGTCCTCCCTTTGTCACGAGAACCATCCGAAACTATATGGGTACCGAATCGCATAGAAAATCGCAATTTATCCACCCCCGGCCTCCTAGAGAGGATGCCGTTTACCTACATTGCTGCCTACTTTGAATATTCATCGAACGTCGAACATTCTCGATTCCAACTTCCATCGATGCGGGGGAGCCAGCTTTCATGTAAAACAACGAATTTCGTCATACGTCCTCAAAGACATTTTCGAATTTATCCGTACATTCTGGAATAGCCGAGACTCCCTGCATAGCCAAGCATCTGAGCTAAAGATCTGGAGCGGTGATCAGTGATCACGCCTGTCGAACATGGCAACCCATGGCGACCTTCGATTGATTATTGGTGATAGTAGTGTACATAGTGGATTACTCTATATCACTCGAGCGCTCCCCACCGTGTCCGCGTCTCGATAACGATACTCGAAATTAGATTGTGTTGACATATCTCGATTAAAACCTGAGCAAGCTATAGAATGATCGCTGTCTACTGAGCTATTTAATGATTGATTTAAGTTTTCTAATGGGAGGTTTTATTTGCGCCGGTAATTCCTCTGGTACTAGCAGGTTGTACCCACCACACTAGCGGTCGTGTTCTTTCCGCCGTGAGTTGGTCGGCCTTCTGGATTGGCTTCATGGATGTGTCCCCAGGAGCCACTGTAGGACCCTGTAGAAGTTCGCACTTCCCGGAGCATCGGAGCCTCCTCCTCGTCCACCCAACGAAATCCATCCTCTCTCCTCTAGACATCCGACTTCATCCAAACGCAGTGGTCTTGTCTCTCATACTAGCAGTCCTGATCCACCACATGCCTGCTTTTCTTCTTGGCAGGGTGACACGGCAGCGTCTTGATCAGCAGCTGACTTTACCGACGGTGAGCCACTGTAGGGCCCTTCTCGTCATGCTCGGAGCCTCCTCCTCAGAGCCGCTTCATCGATCCTCGTGTCGGTTCTGATCCCTCCTCCGTGAGGAGTGATACCGATCTAGCCACAGCTAGACCGTTTTTATACCCGCTGTCGAGCCGAAAATATAATTTCTGGGATTCGAAAGCACGAATAGTAGAACTCTCAAGTATACTGCCGGCTACTCTTGAGCTGAAATGTCTCCCCGGAGTTTTGCCGTGGGAAATCTGCCTCTTTTGGCACGATCTCTCGTGGAAAATATCTCTTCTCTAACCTTGCTTTGAATCTAGGTAATATAGATAGACTTCCTGATTTCAAAGTTAAGGCGTCGAAAACAACGAGAACCACCGAAATTATTGTCGATGTCGACGTATGCCTTATCTTCACTTTCATGATGGCGATACCTATCGATAGGGAGGCTGCATCAGCCGACGTCACCTTCTCTCCCTAATCCGACGCAACTTCAATCTTATTCTGGCCCCCGTTTTTCATGGGGCCGTGACGGCACGAGTGGAAAACTCAGCAAGCCCTTCCCACTGAACGTCCTCGGAAAAAGGGAACTCCCGATACGGCGGTCGATACTATCGTCCATATATGCCTATGCCGAGTGTTTTCGGTAGACCGTATATCGTCTACCACATCCCGGAAATCTGCGGCGCTCCGGGTCCAAACCACGTGCTCCTTGACATCTCAGCCTCTTCATGCGGCGGAATCACCGAATGAGATGACTTTCCAGTCCGCCAGCTGGATACATCATGGACGAGTCATGCAGAATTGTCACCTCGAACCTCGAGACTCGAGACGAGAAGTCGAAGCGATTATGAAATAGCGGATAGCGGATGATACGCCGGTCCCGATCAACATAGCTGTCGATATAAATATCTCGCCGAGCTTTCGTACTCGGAAATAGACAAGAATTATACCTACTCTCGCAGTCTCGAGCTGCGGTGTGCAAATTTCCGGGACTGAATAGATTTGAGCTCTGGTTCGTCAACGTTGGGAAGGAGTGACGAGTAGAAGAATTGAGTCTACCCGATGCAATATAAATTCCGCATGAGAATCGCGGCGTCGAGACGTAGAGTTCGAGCAATGATATCAAAAACAACTGTCATAACATTATGTATATTCAGGTTCGAGTTCCTTCGATACACTACAAGATACAGATAGCCGATTCTCCGACGGTTTCGATTGAAACGAGACGATCGATGGGAAATTCCCAGTAGAGTATGAGTTCTCGTCGGGCCGACTTGAAGAAGCAGGCAATACTGACGTTCGAGATTCGCGCCGTAATCTCTCGGATCCTCGCTCGATGATCCGATGTTCGGGCTTCAGGATCAAGGCAGCGCTGATCGCGGTATCAATCTGAAGCGATGCAGAGACCCATGCCGTAAAATGTTGAGGAGCTGAATCACTAGGCTAGCCAATAGTCTATTCACAGCATAGAGTTCTCACGAGAATGAACTCCGGGAATCCTCGGGACTAGAGACCCGAAAATTATCGGAATTGTATCTATTATCTATAGCATAAAGCTCTCACGAGAATGAACTCCGGGAATCCTCGGAACTAGAGACCCGAAAATTATCGGAATTCTATCCACAGCGTAGAGCCCTCACGAGAATGAGCTCCGGGAATCCTCGGAACTAGGAACCCGAAAATTATCGGAATTGTATCTACAGCATAGAGCCCTCACGAGAATGAGCTCCGGGAATCCTCGGAACTAGAGACCCGAAAATTATCGGAACTCTATTCACAGCATAGAGTTCCCACGAGAATGAGCTCCGGGAATCCTCGGAACTAGAGACCCGAAAATTATCGGAATCGTATCGATAGCACAGAGCCCTCACGAGCATGAGCTCCGGGAATCCTCGGAACTAGGGAGCCCGAAAATTATCGGAATTGTATCTACAGCATAGAGCCCTCACGAGAATGAGCTCCGGGAATCCTCGGAACTAGAGACCCGAAAATTATCGGAATTGTATCTACAGCATAGAGTTCATACTCAAGAGAATGAACTTCGGGAATCCTCGGAACTAGGAACCCGAAAATTATCAGAGTTGTATCTACAGCATAGAGCTCTCACGAGAATGAGCTCCGAGAATCCTCGGGACTAGGGACCCGAAAATTATCGGAATTGTATCTATAGCACAGAGCTCTCACGAGAATGAGCTCCGGGAATCCTCGGGACCAGGGGCCCGAAAATTATCGGAAAGTTCCCTGATTTCTGAATTAGAGCTCTAGCGACGGCTCCATGCTCTGTGTATGGAAGTTCCCTGATTTCTGAATTAGAGCTCTAGCAACAGCTCCATGCTCTGTGTATGGAAGTTCCCTGATTTCTGAATTTGAGCTCTAGCAACAGCTCCATGCTCTGTGTATGGAAGTTCCCTGATTTCTGAATTTGAGCTCTAGCGACGGCTCCATGCTCTGTGTATGGAAGTTCCCTGATTTCAGAATTTGAGCTCAATCCGCGGCCCCATGCTCTGTGTATGGAAGTTCCCTGATTTCAGAATTTGAGCTCTAGCGACAGCTCCAT
>NW_003804515.1:0-1058 GCF_000255335.2 Galendromus occidentalis
TTGGTCAGACAGACTCCATCCCTCATTTTCTCGTGAGCGCACTTTCGGAGCGCCAATCAGACGATGCCGCTGATCGAACACGATGAATTGCCGGTTGGCCAAGCAGGCAGCTCACGTTCCCAGACATCGGAGCACGAGAAGAGTGAAAAGGAACGGAAAAATTAGTTGAAAACCCTACGACGCTTTCGTACTACCCGTCGAAAGCAGATGCAGGCTGAGCTCGCAACAATAGCTGAACTTCAGTCGGCAAATCCGAAATTTCCGGACCATCAGGATCCAGATCAAGTTGTGCGCCGGATCTCCCTTCATGCCCAGGCAATTCAGGATTGCAACAGAAAAATCAGCACGCTGATAGATGATGATGCTGAGTGGAGTATGGAGGGGCCTCTCTGTGAAAGTCATGACAACGAGGCTGTCGCAGCAATCGCCGCCGTGGAAATCGCCAACCAGCGACGAAAGCGGAGTCCCACGGTGGCACCATCCCAAAGCAACGGAACTCCTGGGGAGGCAGCGACACAGCGATCAGAGGTTTCTGCTCCATCCGTTTCCGGTTCTTCGCAGACAGAGGTCGCCCCAGTACCGCAGCCAGGAGATCCCGCTTCTGTAGCCGGCTCGGCGCAGACGGAGAGTCTTCTCCCCGCCTCGAGCCTCGCGAAACTCACTCGGGAGTACGATATGACGCCCAGTGTCTTTTCCGGGGATCGACTCCAGTACCGGACGTTCGTGGCTGAGTTCGAAGAATACGTCGGCCGACGCACGGACGTCTCATCCCTCCGGAAGCTGATAATCCTGAGGAAGTTCCTACGCGGGGAGCCTTCAATCATTGTGAACGCTCTAGAGCTCAACGACTCGAACTATAATGTCGCGCTCTCTCTGCTAGAAAGAAATTACGCTCGAGTTGATTCGGAGAAGATAAAAGTCATTAGTGAGCTTCGCAGCCTGCCAGCCGTCTCGAGACCATTCGACTACGCCGCTATTAGTCGACTGGTGACGTCGGTACAGTCTCATATTTCGGTCTTGGCTGTGAACGGTGTCGCCCTCTCTGAATACGCACTGAC
>NW_003804516.1:0-1326 GCF_000255335.2 Galendromus occidentalis
CAACGGCTGGGGGTTCGACCAGTGGCTCGAACTCCTTCTCTGTGAGAACAACTTCCGCCGTTACCCACCCACAGCACGCCACAATCAGTGGAACCAGTAGCTCTAGTTCGTCTAGGAAGAGAAAGGTGAGTCTAACGTCGAATCGCCGTCCTGACACGCTATTCCGTAGACGGCCTCGTCGAATTCAATCGCGGAGAGCAGCGATAAAATACATTTATGGTCATGATATCATAGCCGAAGGAGTTTATGCACTCCCTTATTAGAGAGCGACAGATCGATGACCTTCCTCTTCATGGTTTATGAGGCAACGGTGTCGTCATTGAAACCCCTGAGCGCTCCGCGCTGACTCAGCACGGGAGCTTTTCGGAGTAGTTGATGGAAGCAGATGATAAACTTCGTATCCATTCATCAGGCGGAAGCATCAGGTGTTGGTTACGGCGGATCTGGCGGAGCGACGACGATTTCGTCCTCAGGCGGAGGAGGGATTCCGATGAACACTCACTCATCATCCACTGCCGGAGGGCAATCGAAGAGAACCAAAATGGGGCAACAGAAGAAGGTCGTGTCCTCTTCTTCGACTTCAGAAGGCGACTATCAGCTTGTGCAACACGAAGTTCTATACTCGACTGCGGGTAATCAGTACGAAGTTCTCGAGTTTTTGGGACGAGGAACTTTTGGACAGGTCAGTAGACGACGCGACGGTGCCAGGTCTGCATGCAGAGAATAGACATTCGCCACGACGCGTCGTACGATGATGAGGAAAAATAAAATTGGACTCGGAAAGTCTAACGGAGCATCCTCTCAGGTGGTGAAATGTTGGAAGAAAGGAACCAATGAAATCGTGGCGATCAAAATCCTAAAAAATCATCCTTCTTACGCAAGACAAGGACAAATCGAAGTAAGTTGCCCGATTCTCGTCGTCCCCCTTCCTCCGAGACAGCTAGGAGGACGTCTTTATAGATGGAAGCGTCATCATTCTCTGATCACTGATCGCTCGCTAATCGACTAAACGAACGTGTCTGCCCACAGGTGTCGATACTGCAGCGTTTGTCGGCAGAAAATGGAGATGACTATAATTTCGTCCGTGCTTATGAATGCTTCGTGCATAAAATGCATACCTGCCTCGTTTTTGAGATGCTGGAGCAAAATCTCTACGATTTTCTCAAACAAAACAAATTTTCTCCACTACCCTTAAAATACATTCGACCGATTCTCCAACAAGTTTTGACAGCACTACTCAAACTGAAGCAGCTCGGCTTGATTCACGCCGATTTGAAACCTGAGAATATTATGCTTGTCGATCCAATCAGACAGCCTTTCAGAGTC
>NW_003804517.1:0-2015 GCF_000255335.2 Galendromus occidentalis
GAGCAATATTTCCGGAGCTAGACCGGTTCTCATGGGGCCCATAGAGAAAAATCGCCTCTTGTCACGCATCGGCCGAAGAATGTTCAATTTTTAATTTCAAAATCAATTTTTAGAAGTTGTTATGCAGCTATCTAGGTGTGAAATTGTCTCAGGAATCCAACGCACTAAGTTCCGAGGTGATCCGAGCAATATTTCCGGAGCTAGACCGGTTCTCATGGGGTCCATAGAGAAAAATCCCCTCTTGTCACGCATCGGCCAAAGAGTGTTCAATTTTTAATTTTTAAATTAATTTTTAGAAGTTGTTATGCAGTCAATTCAGTGTCTGGGATTCGAATCCTCCGGTCGTGTTTTCGCGTCTCTCACGGTCTCATCCCGCAAACTCTGTGTTGCCTATTCCCCTGGTGAATCTCCGGTGACAGTTCAACCCTACTCACCTCCCTCGTTCCCCCGGTGCCGGAATTTCCCCACTCTACGCTCAGCCATGTCTCCCACCGAGACAAATCCCTCCACGCCGGTCCCGGGCGCCTGCCCATCCTGCAACCTTGGCATCCGAGGCAACCACCGACCATTCCCCTGTTCTTCTTGCAACTCCAGGACCCATAGGAAGTGTGCCTCCCCCACCGCGGCGCGACTGATGCTCTCGGACCCCACAGGTTCAGAGTTCCGCTGTGTTCTTTGCCGCCCGTTGAAATCCCACTCACCATCCCCGTCCCCCTCTGTGTCGGATCAGCTCCACTCGCTGCCTAGACACACACTGTTGACAAATACCCTTGATTCGAACGCGAGCGAGCCGGCCCCAGCGGCTTGTTCCTCGCATGTGCCCATAGACGATCTCAATTCGTTAGTCAGCTGCTCCCAGTGCGGCTGTGTCTCCGTGCGGGCGTCCTCGCCCCCCCGCTGCCCCCTGTGCCACTTCCACCGTCTTTCAGTGAACAACTTCCAGTCTGATCTCATCGCGCACACCCGTGCATTGAACATCACTGCCAGGCGTCTCTCTCGACTGGAAGAGTCCGCGACCTACTGCACCTCCAGCGAGGCTGACACGAACCTCCCCGACCTCGAGGCTTGCAGCGTTCAAACCCGTGCCCTCTTGACCCGCCTCGACCAGGCCCTCAATGAGATTGACAATCTCCGCCAAGAGAAGCATTTTCTTCTGAGACGTCTCGAGTACCTTGAGTCCCCGGTCCCTCCCCGCGCTCCTTTCCCCTCCGAGCTTGTACCCGGTCCAGCACCCCAAACGCAATGTTGTCAGCAACCCTTGCAGGGGCTTGCTCCTCGCTCACGGTCTGTCAATCCTACGGCTCCTGTTCCAGTATCTCAAAATCCCTTGCATTCCCTCGATCAACATACGCCGATTCTCATCGCTCCCTCAACCGCGCCCCCGAGTTTTGGACACCTCGATCCGGCGACCCACCACGGTACGACTCTTCCTGCCCCCAGGGCCCTCCCTAAAAACCGTCGCAACAGCGCTGTTTTCGGCACCGGTCTCCCCCACGCAGGCCTGGTCGTTGCTCCCCGGGCTCCTGATCCAGCTAGGATATTCATCGGTCGCGCGCATCCAAGCACCACTACATCTTCTCTCCTAGAGTTCTGTCGAGGCATTTCGGAACACGTTCTTTCTGTCTCCAAATTCAAGCCCCTGTCCCCTGATGCCCCACGTGCGGCTTCGTTCGTCATCGAGACTCGTCCCGAGGCTTCTGGTTTATTCCTCAACCCCGAACTCTGGCCAGCTGGCCTACTCATCAACAAATTCGGTGGCCGATTCATCAACCCGGACCGCATCTCCGACTCACTCCCCAATCCTTGCCCAGCTCCCCCACCTGTTACCTCCACTGCACCCCCTGACTTCACGGACACTGCAGCGGCGCCGCCAGTGGCCGACGGACCATCGACCTCGGGCACCCCTCCGATGTGACTCGGGAAAGCCACGCTTCGCATCCTCCACCTCAACACCCGCTCGCTCCGAGCTGCTTACAAGTTTGACTTGATCTGTGATAGATTTGGAGATTCCTACG
>NW_003804518.1:0-3703 GCF_000255335.2 Galendromus occidentalis
CATTTGCGCAATGTGTGAGATATGCGGGGTATCCGTGGGTGGTGTTGGATGCCCTGAATGCGCCCCTCGGGCTTCCTCGACTTGGGTCGATGTGCGCCAGGGACCTCCCTCCGCTTGAACGTTGGGTGCTGTTGCAGGAACTTGAGCGTTCCCGTGGGGCTGGTGGAGCTGTGGTCGTTGGAGGATGTTGGATCGTGTCGAACGTGGATTCCGTCGAGGTCCTGATCTCAGCCACAATTGCTACTCTTAGCTCCTTGAGGTATGCCAGTGATCTGCTGATCATGTTCTCTGTTTCGATGAATGATCTGCAGACCTCCGGAGGTGTACTGGGTGAAGATTCTATGTACGCCTCCGAGGATTGGATCCATTGACTTAAAAGCCTGGTGAGAGTCTCTTTTAGTCGGTCCGTCTCCGTAAGGGCGTCCCTCGGGTTGTCTTCTTCGTTGTGGAAGGTACCCGCTGCTTCCCGGTAGAAGTCTATCCGAGCCCTCAGGAAGTTCAGCTTTGCTTCTTCTGGTGATATGGCTGTCGGTGGTCGAGACATGTGAGGTTCGGGGTTGGCCTGGTCTGCGGGTTCAGTCGGAGGTGGACTTTCCCGAGGAGGAATTACTGGTTCCCTCTGAATGGTTTGAGCTGCTCCCGTCGGAGTTAGGGGTCTCGAGGGGAGTGCGCTCTGAGCGCGGCGGATGATCTCTTCTTCTTCGCTGTCTACCGGTTCGTAGTCTACCCTCAGGGTGTGGAATCGATTCTGGAGGAATTCGGTGTTTTCCCTGTCGAACGAGTCGGGGGATAACTCCTGGGTTGATCTCCTGCCAGAGTTGCTCATTCCGGGATCGGTGGGGGGCTTTGACTGTCTTGGTCAGCAGAAGAGAGATTAGGCCTAGCCGGCGATTCGGAGCTCGGCACTTGCTTTTCGATGATCGATGTAGCACTTTGCCTGTTCTCCTGTGTCGCCTGGCGCTCTGAAGTGGATTTACTCGAACGGTGGTGTTGGATTTTCCAAGCGGAGTTTTGAAGAGACTTTTCGACTCCTCGGCTTGGGGGCCTTGCCGTTGAGACCACTTGATGATTTTTCTGGATGAAGTTGTTGAATTGCTCTTTCGAGCTTCTCACTTCTGATGTAGGATGACCGGTCGAGAGTTCTGAGCTCTCGAGCGCGGGTTTTCAAGTTCTTCTGACACCAAAATGTGGCGCACTGTCCTAGACGATCACTAAGTGAAGACGCTGAAGAAATCAGGTAGAGATATCCGGAAGTGGGCGCACTATGCGTATATGTTCGTCGAGCAAACTAGCGGGTCTGGTCCCGGGCCTAGCCGCCAACTTCACTACACTGGGGATTTGAACCCCTTGGGTTGGATGACTTTGAGATTAGGATGCAGGCGATCTGTGGATCGCCGCTCTCAAGCTCTGACAGATTGTATGTGTGTGTGTGTGTGTTGACGGCTCGATGTCTCCGCCGGCCGGTTGCTCGACTGTTGACGGTGGCGCCGTGAGCGGGAGGAATCGGTGCGATTGATCCGCGCTGTGCCGAGTGTGTGTTTGTTATCTAAGTGCGTGGCCCAACTTCCTGTGGATTTATTCTTATCTCTCCTGGAGATATAATCGATGCTGATATGATAATGATACACTGAATAATATGGATATGAATAAATATGGATCCTTGATCCGAAGTTCCCCAATAAGTCTCTCTGGTCTCTCTGAGGAAATAGTTGAATGGATTATTTACATACAGAAATATACATAATACAGAATGCGTTCATCCGTACAGAATGCGTTCATCCGTTCGAGAGTAAACAACGTGTGCTCGCTCGTTGGCTCTAAAAACTGTTTTTTTCACCGAAATCGGAGTGTAATTTCCTCGCAAGTGAACAGATTAGTGTCGATTGCAACGATGGGTTCCTTCTCCGACGACCAACTTAAGCAATTGGACTCGGTATTCGAACGACGGATCAAACAACTCATGGATCACATGGATGGCAAGCTTGCGGGATTCACCAAAGAGGTCACAGTTCTGAAGATGGAGAACAAGAGGCTGAAGTCTCGGCTCTGTGCGATCGAGAGCTTGGTCTTCAGAGCCCACGCCGAAATACAGGGTGCCCCCACCGAACCAAACATCAATCCGAAGGAAATCGTGATTCGATTAGCAGGTAAAGCCGGCATGGTGATGAAGGAAAGCGAAATACTTGTCGCAACAAGAAGAGGACCTATCAGGAAGATCAACGGGACTGATTGCCAGGATGTCGTGATCGAATTTCCAGACGTTATCGCTTGCGATCAGTTTCTAGATGCCATCAGAAAGCTCAGATCGAATTCGAAGGAACTCACCGCTAAACTTATCAGCAGTCGCGCAAAACCCATGCCCATCTATGTTCACAGAAGAATTTCAGAAGAGACTAAGAGGCTCAGGTGGCTCGCGATGCAGAAGAAAACGGCCTGCAGGTATGAGTTCTGTTAGATCAGCAACAACGGCTTGGTCTGCATGAAAAAGAATCAAGACAGCCCCGTGAAGACGGTCACCGGTGAAGAAGACCTTCTCGACATTAAATAATATGCTAAATACTCATATACACTAGAAGCTACCGCTCATCTCTATATGTGATTCACCTGTCGGGTGGTCCGTTTGAATCTTGCGCTTTCAAACGTTTCAAGCGTTGGAGGCGTGGGATTTAGACGGACCACCCGACATATACTCATTTACACCCATTATTTATTGCTCAAAGAGACCGGCGAGCGAGACAAGTTCGTATCGAGCTCGGATAATAAACATCAATTCTAGTTTCCCTGGGGAGGGCACTGAACGAGGGGTGGTCAAACACTTCTCTATACAGATTCTAAACATCCGGAGCATAAAGTCTAATTTCGATCTTTTCGTTGGTAGTTTATTTGAACCTGATACCGATGTGATTGTGCTCACGGAAACCTGGTTATATAGTTCGACGGAAAGACTATACGGCCTGCCCGGTTTCACAGCCTATTTCACCTCGAGGGACACATATAGATCAGGAGGTGTGAGACCGATACCGGTCAGTCAAGCTGTCGGTCCCGGTTACGGACTGTGATCTCACCCTTGTGGAACTGATGCTGGATCAGGTCAGAATCATAATCGCGGCAGTCTATCGATCGCCCAGTGCGGAGATTTCGAATGTGAGTAACTTCATTGCAACGGACCTGCCTGAGATCCTTGGAGGACTCAGTCCGGAGGCTGAATGCTTCGTCGTTGGGGACACGAATATTTGCACGCTCTCCGCTTCTGGCACTGCCTCTGATTATCTTGATCTCCTCGGCTCTCACGGCTTCCAGAGTCTGAATCTAACCATACCTACGAGGGTCACCTCTACCACGGCGTCCCTCATTGATCACGTCTTCGCGCGATCGAGGCTCATTCTGGACCCGAGGGTTCGGATTCTGGATTCCGACGGTATCTCAGATCATTCCCTAATCAACCTCAGCTTCACCTACGAGACATCGGAGAGGCCTGGAAGCTTGCTGCGCAAGATCGACTACGGTGCTCTTTTGTCGGAGATAGACGAGGTGGACTGGTCCCCTGTATACCAGGCCCAGGATGCCAACGCGAAATCAGATCAACTGCTGGACATCTGCGCTACAACCATCAACAACTTCTCCACCCTTTCACTGATCACGAATCGTTTACGTCCAATCAGAGAGTGGATGACACCAGGTCTAGTCAAGTCGATTAGGAAGA
>NW_003804519.1:0-8262 GCF_000255335.2 Galendromus occidentalis
AAGCACGGATCGAACGAGTCGAGAATCCTGTATGAGACTTACAGTGCTCGCCTCCGGAGGCTACTCAGGCTCGCGAAGGATGAGTACTACTCGGCGAAATTCAAGGAGGTTGAGGGATGCGCGGCCGGCTCATGGAGAATAATAAATTCTTTCTTTCGAGGCAAAACTAGATCGACGAAGCTCAAGCCTGATACTGTGGGTCTGGATGTAAACGGAATCAACGAGTTCTTCGCGCAACTGGGGAAACGCACAGTGGAAAGGGCGATTGGACATGTGGACCCTACTTTAGACCTTCCGGCATACAGTCGGTCTGTCTTCCCGGGCTTCCGTTCTCCAGATGTCTCCGAAATCTCCGTGCTTCTGAAGAATATCGACTCTCACAAGGCGGCGGGCCTCGATGGTATCCCGGGCAGATTCATCAAATTATGCCATGAAACCCTTGCGAAACCCGTCAACGATCTCATCAATACAATCTTCTCCACCAACGTATATCCTAGAAACCTCAAAACCTCTCTGCTCCATCCTATCTACAAATCAGGCCCCCAATCGGATCTCAACAGCTACAGACCTACTTCATTATTACCTATTGCAAACAAAGTAGTGGAGAGAATCATGGCTGAACAGATCGTCACATTCCTGGAAGAAAATGATCTGCTTTCGAGTAAGCGACACGGATTCCGGAGAGGACGTAGCTGCGAACAAGCTGCCCTCATACTTTCTGACTATATAGCGGATGCCACGGACAGGGGCCTACACTGCGTCGCTATTTTCTGTGACATCAGCAAAGCCTTCGATTCGATCAACCATGAGCGCCTGTTAATCAAGATGCAACGGATCGGCTTCAGGGGAGCATCGCTTGAACTCCTGCGCTCCTATCTGTCCGAGAGGAAGCAAGTATTCATAATTTCAGGGACGGCAACAGCTGGAGCGACCCTCATGAGGTGGGAATGGGCGTACCTCAGGGATCAGTACTTGGTCCAATACTTTTCTCCATTTTCGTCAACGATCTCCTGACCTCGGCCGACGACACCTGTGTGGTGGCTTTTGCCGATGATACTACATACCTCTTTTGCAGACATGAGAATGCCCGGGTATTAAGCGACATTGCCTCCTCCGCTATCACCAGGATCGCGCGGCTCATGAAGACCAACGGTCTGGCTTTGAATGCAGGCAAAACCAAGTTCATCGCCTTCGGTGATCCTTCTGATCTCACCATCCGAATCCATGAAGTCTCGTGCTCCCGACGCACGACTTGTCAGTGCGGCGAACTCGAGCGAGTCATTTGTCACAAATTCCTCGGACTATACATCGATTCTGATCTCAGATTTAAAACTCATGTAGATCGACTCTGTGCCAAACTTCGGAGTGGAATAGCCGTCCTTGCAAGACTCAGGAACACCTGCACAATCACCCTGAAGAGGAGCGTCTACTTTGCCCTGATAGAATCAAATATCAGATATATGTTAGCTATTTACGGCGGCACCGCTCACTACTTGACCGAGCGTATTCAAAGACTACAGGAACAAGCTATCAGACTCGTCACTAACTCGCCGCGAAACGCTCACACCTCCCAACTCTTCAAACAAACCGGAATACTCCGTCTCTACAACCTTTACGCCCTCAACTTGTCTCTACTGCTCCTACCATACCTCCCAGCCCTGCCTCGACCCTCTCACAGCCATTTAACTCGCTCCCGACTGGCCGGCGATCTTTTATGTACCGACCGGAAAAAACTGCGACCCGTAAGACTCCCTTCCCTAACTTCCTATCACTCTATAATCGGTTTCCAGAAGAGGTTAGGTCCACGCTTGTGAACCAATTCGTGTGCACTACCAAACATGTCAAATCAGTGTTGAGAATCCATATCTCTCAAATCGACCCCGAAACTATCTTAAAGACCATCTACTAAGCTATATTGCCACCGCCCCCTCCCGAGGCCTCCCCAGCCGACACAATACCTAGTATAGATAAGCTGACGCCCTCTCAGTGTGATTGTACCACGAGCCAGGCGGCTCACTGCAAGCACTATCTTGCGCTATAACTGCTCAATAAATTCACGTCAGTTGTTAAAAAGAAGACCCCATCTGGGGGCGAGAAGACCCTTATCCGGCTTCCGAACGGCTTCCGAATATTGAATTCGCCAGGAAAATCGTTGAGGCATGCTGGACCATCGGGAATGTCGAAACTGAAGTCGAGATCTCCACGAAGCCGGCGCGGCGTCCACATCGGGTCAGAGGCCAGCAGAGTCGAAAAGGCCTCCAAAGCGACACGCCCTTGGCACGCTCGTTGTACAGACCCAGGGCACCAGCTTCGCTGACGTCCTCAAGAATCTCAGAACCAACGTGGACACCCGCGCCCTAGGCATAGACATCAGAGGAGTCAGAAAGACTGAAGAGGGACTACAACTCCAACTCCGGGAAAAGAAAAACGGAGGACAGCAGCGACTGACCCAGTTCATCACTGAAGAGCTCAAGCTCTCGGCAGAGCCCAGACGGGCTCCTCTTTCCCCAGCAGTCCTCATCACTAACCTTGATCTCGTTACAGACGCCGAGGAAATCGATGATGAAATTCGGAGGGCGCTGGGAGGCGCAGAGCCGGGAACGATTCTGGTGGAAAGAATTCGAGAAAACGAGAGAGGGTCAAGGTCGGCCGTGATTAGAGCGTCCAGAGTCGACGCGGATCGCATGCTCCGTATTGGGACAGTCAAGATTGGGTGGCAGCTCTGCATGCTCCGGCCCTGGTATGAGCTCCCAATTTGCTTCAGATGTCAACAGATCGGCCATCGGGCGCAGCAGTGCAGCTCCAAGACCGTCGCTGCCAGGAAGTGATATCGATGTGGAGAAGAAGGCCATATGAGCAACAGCTGCACGGCACTTGAGATCCGATGTAAGAGCTGCAACGGCGAGGGTCACTCGGCATACTGATCTGCCTGCCCGGAGCGACGAAGAATGATGCAAGACCTACTGGACCGGGCCCACAGCGGAAAATCCTCAACCGAGAGGAACCCGCAACTGACACCGGAGGAAACAGCCGAACCACAGGCGGGCACAAGTGCTCCCTCAACGGACACCTGGTTCAAAATGGTCAACGGAAAGAAGGTTCGCACACTCCATTCCCAATAACCATGACTGTCAAATTCCTACAGATCAACCTGCGGCGAGCAATCGCCGCACACACGGAATGGAACGGAAAGTAGAGAAAGAGGGAATCGGTGTCTGTATCATCTCAGAGGCCAATAAGAAAATATCGGGAAGCAAGAGCAAAAGTGACAAGGGATGGATCGCCGAGGATACGGCCGACACGGCCATCTGGATATCCGGCGACAGCCGGGTGACCGACCATGGCTCCACTTCCACTGGCGGTATCACCAGGGCGGTCCAGGGTGGTCCTGGCCGACGTCAACCTCACGGTGTTCAGCTGCTACTTTTCACCTAACAGGGAGCCTTCGGAGTTCGAGAATTTCATTCAATGCCTGGACGATCAGATCCAGAGAGCGTGGGGGAGAGTACTTGTGGCAGGAGACTTCAACGCAGCGTCGGAGGTCTGGGGAAGCAACACAACGAACAGCATAGGAACGAGCATCGAGGAACTAGCCGCCAGGCACAGTCTCTCCATCCTTAACTGATGGACTGATCCCTACCTTCATCGGACAAGACCACGGTACGTTCATCGACATAACCCTGACATCTACCCCCACAGACTTCGATGCATGGAGGGTCCGATGCGACCAGGACTCCTTCAGTGACCACCAATAAGTGGAGTACGATTACTTGGGAAGAGGGGCCCGACCAGAGACCGTAAACACCCCGGGCTGGAGGATGAAAAAATTTTGATCTGAAGACACTGCTCGACTCAATCGACGGCGCGTGCAAGCACCTCACGGACGAGCACATCGAGGCTGACGAGGGGGAAATTGTCAACATACTCACGCAGGCCTGTCGGGCAGCCTCTCCGACACTTCCGGTTCATGTCCGGGGGTGTAAACCCAAGTACTGGTGGAATGCGGAGGTCGCGCAGCTCCGAGAAGCAACCATCGCTGCCCGAAGACGGTGGACACGCCACAGAGGTCGGCATGAGGCCGGAACGAACGAGGACGATGCCATCAGGGAATCCTATATGAAGGCGAGGAAGGAGTACACCAAGGGTATCCTCAAGGCTAAGAGAGATAGTTGGAAAGAACTCATTGTCCAACTGAAGAACGATATTTGGGGACTACCATACAAGATCGTCAGAGAGAAGCTGGGCGGTCGGCGACTCCGACTTGCACCGGACGTCATCAACAGAGCCGTCCGAGAGCTCTCTCCGGCGGGAACCCCCTACACTAGGGAACGCCTTGACATTGACACTGGAAAAATCCCAGAGGTATCGGTTCGGGAAGTTATCGGAGCAGCGGACCGTCTGACATCGAGGAAAGCTCCGGGACCCGACGGAGTACCAGCCGAGGCCACTAGAGCTCTTATGAAGCGGTGGCCGTCACTGTTCGCGGGTATGATGAACCAGATTCTACGCAGCGGAGTATTCCCTTCCAGGTGGAAGACGGCCAAATTGATCCTGATTCCGAAGCCGGGGAAGGACTCTTTCCGCCCGATCTGCCTGCTCGACACGGTGGCAAAGGCAGTGGGGACGATTATACTTCACAGGCTCCAGGAGGAGCTTGAGGAGAAGAATGGACTTGAAGACACGCAGTTCGGATTCAGGACGGGACGGTCCACAATGACGGCCCTCAAGAAGCTCTACGAGACGGTTCTGGAGGAAAAGGCCCGACCGTGGCGGTCTAGAAGGCGCTGCGCGATCATCTTGATCGACGTCCGGAATGCCTTTAACTCCCTGGAGTGGGGTGTAATTGCCGGAGCCCTTAAGAGGAGAGGAATTTCGCCATACCGGCGTCGAATTCTGGGTTCTTACTTGCAGAACCGATTCATTACGGACGAGGACGGTAGGAGGCATCGGATGGCAGCTGGCGTCCCTCAGGGGTCAGTCTTGGGCCCCACCCTTTGGAATGTGGGATACGATGAAGTTCTTCAGCTGACAATACCGGCCGGGGCGACGACCCTGGCGTATGCGGACGACCTGGCACTGCTGACAGTGGGAAAAACTGTGAGGGAGCTCCAGGAAATCACTCAGGACTCTCTTGACGCCATCACCCTCTGGATGGAGGAAAACTCCCTGAAGCTCGCGCCGGAGCAGACTGAGGCAATCATGCTGCTCACCCGACGGGGAGATGACCCCCCCCCTTTGCACCTCCGGCAGCAACGGGTACGTTTCGTCCGAACGGCTGAATACCTTGGCGTGCACTTACAGAAGCATCTCACGGGATCGGAGCACATAAAGCTCGTCTCAAAGAAGGCCGCAAAAGCGGCGTTGGACATCGCAAAGATCCTTCCGAGAACCTATGGTGCCTCGGAGTCGCAGCGCCGTGTCCTGGCAGCCGTTGCCGAGTCTGTGGCCCTGTATGCGGCTCCGATCTGGGCAGAGAATGCTCTCCGGCATCAAAAGAATGGAGACGCCCTGGACAGAGCGCAGCGGGTGAGTGGGATCAGAATTACTCGTTGCTACCGCACAGTGTCAAGCGCGGCCATCATGGTCCTCACGGGGACCCCTCCCTGGCACCGTCTCGCCCGAGAGCGCCTCGCCTTACCCTGGACAGAGCTGCGAAGGGACGCCCCCTACGACTCCGACGCTGAGGAACAGGAGCTCATGAAGGACGAGGAGATACAGGAGGAAACGATGTCAAAATGGCAGGAGGAGTGGGAGTCCTCGGCCTCTGGCCGATGAACTTACCAGTGTATCCCTTCCATAAGACCATGGACTGACAGGAAGTTCGGGGAGCTGACGTACTTCACCACCCAGGTATTGACAGGACACGGAGACTTCCGGAAATTTTTGTTTCCAATCGGTGGACTCGGAAACCTGCTGTCACTGCGACCAGAACGCTGTCGACACAGTACAGCACACCATCCTCGAGTGCCCCAAGTTTGACAGGGAGCGGCAGGGCCTGCCCCAAGGATCCATCCCGGATGTAGTCACTGAAATGCTTCAGACGGAAGATCGATGGAACCTCATCTCGAGAAAAGTCGCCTGTGTTCTCAAGAAGTAAAGACACCTCAACGGGCAGTCCCAACCCCCAAGTCAGGCAGCTCAGCAGACTCATACGGCTTCGACTCCGTCTCAAACCGGAGCAACGACTCAAACGCAAGGAGGAACTTAGGAGCAAGCACAGGCAGAAAGTAGTCCGGAGAGCCCATGAAGTCTCCTCGTTAAGTAGCTTCTTTGGAGAAGTTCTGCGGGGGCTTCTCTGTCTTTCAGGGTGGCGGCTGGCCCTGGGGGGGTAGTCAGGGGGATGGGATCCTCTGGCAAGAAGTAAGCGCCGTCCACAGGCGAGCGCAGCAAGAAATCTCCTGCTCCGCGGGTGATAAACTCAGGCTCCACCCGCTAGAGGCGCCGGCCGTGAAGACTAAAGAACGAGAAATTTTCTGAAGACCTGAAGAAATAGCCGGCTCCCTTGCCCCGCGAAGTAATGCGCTAGCGCAGTCCCAGGGGTAATGTGAGCGGAGGGTGGAGGTTTTAGAGCAAGCGCCGCGCTGTTCACGCTGGATGGCTGTGTTCATCCGAAGGGATTTCTTCCACCCGCCGAAAGAAAAAAAAAACAAAAGGTGGAGGGCAAGATAAGGATTCAGCAGAAGAAGTGCGTACAGAAAGTGCTTCAACAATTCAATATCAACGACTGCAACCCCGTGTCCACGCCTGCGGCAAAAGAAGAGGTAGCTTCTCAGGAGGAAGTTTCGGTCAAGGTCCCTTAACGTGAGGCCATTGGTTGTCTGATGTATCTGGCAACTGCTTCGAGACCCGACATCGCTTTCGCGGTTAGCAAAGCCTCGCGAATGATGGAGAAACCGACTAGAGCTGATTGGTTGAACGTTCAAAGGGTTTCCAAATATCTAAAGGGCGTTCTGGATATTGGGATAACCTATAGAGCTGACGCCGTTCTCAAGGTCTACACGGCGGCGGATTTCGCGAGAGAGCCGACAACTCGTCGTTTTACGAGTGGTATGGTGGCGATCTTTTCCGGTGGTGCAACTTCGTGGTGTAGGCAACTTCCACGGTCAGTCGCCTTGTCGACTACCGAGTCCGAGATCAAGGCTGCCAGTGAGGGTGCAAAGGAAACTGTGTGACTGAATCGACTGCGAGCTGAGATTATTGATGAAGGTGAGAGAGTCTGTCTTCAAAGAACCCCGAATTCCATCGATCCACATTTCTCATTGCCATTCGGATGGTGGTACTGAATTCAGAAATCGGCAAGTACAACGGACTATCTATATATATATATAACAACGTATGTCTGTCTGTTTGTCTGTTTGTATGTCCGGGGAACCCTATAGACTCGAAAACGGCTGAACCGATCGTCGTGAAAATTTAGGAGCGTGTTCTGGGCGATCCAGCGGTGGTTATAGGGGGGTCAGTTCTCCGATGCGATGAGTCCTTCTACCTTAAAAAAATTATTTGAGTGCTCCACCCACGAAAATACGAAAACTCGGAAAAAAAATGAAAAATCCGAAATTCGCTAAATTCACAGACGCCTGAACCGATCGCCGCAAAAACTCAGGGGTGGGTTCTCGGGAGCTTCAGGAGGGTCATATGAGGGTCGTCGTTCCCATGTGATGGGTCCTTCCACCATGGAGAAATTATTTGAGTGGTCCTCTCACCGAGAATCAATGATTTCTGTAGAATTTATGCAAGGGCAAAGACTAGAGGAGTAGAGCGAGGTCCACGTCCGATAGACTTGATGATGACGAGTGTTTTATTCGGAGAAAAACAACGACTGATATAGACCATTCCGGACATGCGCAATCAGGGTCTTCGTCTCTCGATTCTAACACTCCCACTCGGAGACCTGACTAAAAACTTCAGCCGAGGCCATTGAGCTCAAGCTGCTCAGCGAATTTCGCTGCGGTCAAGATCTTCGTCAGGAAATCCGCCAGTTGCAGCCTTGAGGACACATGACAAATTTCGATTACACCACGCTCATATAACTCGCGAACATAATGGTACTTGATATCGAAGTGCTCGCTCCGTTCATGATGTAAGGGATTCCTCACGAGAAGTTCCGCGGCTTGATTGTCCATGAACAGGATCGTAGGCTTTTCTTGCCTGACACCCAACTCGGCCAAAAGTCCACGGAGCCAAATTACTTCCCTCGCACATCCATGAGACGCCACGTATCCGGCGTAAGTCGTCGAATCAGCAACGATCGGTTGCTTGCGG
>NW_003804520.1:0-1299 GCF_000255335.2 Galendromus occidentalis
CCCGCCTTTCTGTCCGTCTCTACTTGTCGTAGCTCCCAGTATCTGGAGGCGTTCGACTTTCCGACGTTTACCGGTTCGAGCCTCCGGTGTTCGGGTGGCTCTACTTCCCGATACTTATCGGTAGAGAGATGGACACTGTTTCGGCTCCGGGTTGGAGCTTCACGGGTATTCTGTTATTTCCAGAAGTTCCCGACCAGTATATTCTCTTACACCACTATTCCTCGGAACTTCCAGTATTTTGGACAGTTCAGCTACCCTGAGGTTGTCAGTCGAACTTCCAATATTTAGGAGTGTTCGATATTCCGACTCTCTCCGGGCGAGGGTAAACACTGGTTCCGCTTCTCTAATGGGAGAAGCTTCCCTGAGGTTCCCTTGTTTCGAGAATCCTCGACAGTGTTTCTATTTTCTAGGGTGTATCAGTTTTTTTTCCGCCGCGAGGCGGATCGCTGTGATACCGACCTTTTCCGGAAACACAGCGTCTCGAGTGTTATCCTCACTGGAACCGGGCTGTTATAATGCACGAGCCCCTTCGGTATCCGGGAACACTACGATTCTTCACGTCAGCACTTTATTGGCACTTTTTTGCGCCTTTTTTCGCGAGCTCTACGGCTTACGACTACCTCACCGCCTGTCTAGCAGACGAATTTTGCTGGAGTCCTGTGCGACCTAGGCTTCACGCAAAGTCAAGCGGACAATTGCCTCTACTATTGGCACGGTCCTAGAGGGGAACTTCTCCTACTTGCTATCTACGTAGACGATGGCCTCCTGCTCTTACGCATTACCATCTCATTTCTTCTGTGCTTAGCAAGCTTGGTCAGAAGTTCAAGATCAAAGATTCTCCCTTGAATCTATTTCTCGGGATTCACATCCGAATCGACGATCAACACAACATATGGCTGAATCAATACAAATACATTCAGACCATCCTGAAACGATTCGATATGTCCCGATGCCGATCGCTGTCAGTACCGTCTGATCCGGGAATTTACAACATTCCACCGGCGGATGGACCACGGTCAAAAGATCGCCCATATCGAGAGATCGTGGGTGCATTGATGTTCTTGGCTGTTTCCACGCGCCCAGACATCGCATTCACAGTCGGTGACCTCTCAAGATTCCTTGACAAATACACGGAGGAACATTGGATCGCCTGCCTAAAAAGTTTTGCGATACTTGCAGAAACACAGCGGACCTGTCCATAGTGTACTCCGGGAAAACTAATACCTCACCCGACCAAACTCTCCGATTCTACTCGGACGCGGACTTCGCTGCCTGCAAAGAGACTCGCCGGTCAGTGAG
>NW_003804521.1:0-3529 GCF_000255335.2 Galendromus occidentalis
CTGGGCTGCAGCAGTGGCCGACAAGAATCTTGGAAGATCTGAAGAATGGTCATCTGAGAGGCGTGGCCCCCGGTGGCGGCCACGAGGCCATGTTCAGCAAAAATTACAAGTGGGTGAATGTTTCATTCTCGAAGGAGGACGTAGAGCACTCGAATGTCGAATCGGTTCGAATTCATTCCATGAAAAACTTTCTAGGCTGGTCTGGAGATCCCGATCCGGATTTGCGAAGATAGCCAAAGAAGCAGGGGTTCCGGTGGTCCCGATGTTCACGAGGAACATCCAGCATGGGTTGCTCCAACTCGAGTTCCTAAGATCAGGTGCAGTATCATTTTTCCCGGGCGCGTTCCTGATATACGACAAGTCGAGGGAATTCCTCGCCTTAGTGATTGTGAGATCTTGAACTTACCCAGCGTGAATCTTGACGAGAAAGAACGATTCCTTCCACGACTCCCAATGACCTATTTCAGAAACCGTTCAACGATGGTACGACTCAACGAGATTCCCCATCGTCTTACCCACATTCTACCTCCCCGTGAAAATGACGACCTATCTGGGCAAGCCGCTTCTCTGCGGACCTGATGAGGAGCCAGAGGCCTTCGCGCTAAGAGTGAGCTGATTAGCATAGGTCGCTGCTGATCACAGAGGGATCGAGCTAGCTTTGATCGCTTCCTCTTCCGCTTGCTCTCAAGGTATGACGACCAGGGGTCGACGTTTCAGTGTAAGAGGGCGATCGAGGATTTGCGGGATGAGCACCAACCACCAGAGCAAACCTATTGGGGTGCCCTCATGGAGAGGCTTTGGTAGTCCTGTGATAAACGGCTGAGGATGTTCAGGAGAGTCATGCGCCTTCGTACAAGGTAGGCCACGAATGCATACGTCACCTCGTATCCGCGCTGCTGACCTAGGCGATGTCCGCACAGTTCAGCTCGACAATGCGAAGTTCCGATAGATGAATTCGCTGCTTCATGGAACACCTGCCCCAGAGAAACTTCCGCTCTCAGATTTATGAATAAGCTCCGTCGACTTGTCACGGCCGCGGATGACCGGAGCTCGCGATGAACCCCCTTCACCGAAGAATGATTCAAATGAGGACTTATCGGCCAGCTGAGAGGGCTCGAGACGCTTCTTGCTGACGGCGAAACTCAGCGCCTGGAGCCCGTATCGAAATTCGAGGATGCACGTTCCTTGAGCTCGGATCAGGCTTCGAGCCTCTCGATGTGACTGTAGGAAAGAATTATGGTTTGCCGTTATCGTGCTCGGATCAAGCATTGAAATAAAAGCGGGATCCCCGCGGGGACGATCTTCCTTCTCTTCGTCGGCCATGTGCGCGAACACTGACGACCCCTTTTCTCGATCAAGAATTTCTGAATCTGACAATCCGAATCATTTCACGCGAAAAAGCTTCCCGAATTCAATGATTCCTCGTGGAGAGAGCTGGATCCAGACAGCTTTTTCACCGGCTAGAGTTCGGGCGGTTGTTGTTGAAGGCTCAGTCAGTGCTGGAAATCATAAATATCGGCCGTGGCCTACGTGCGTCTCCCGACAGAAGCCGATGCGGTTCAACAATTTCTGATTTCAACGATGAGACACTGCTTGCATCAAAGGGAGATTGTGGGGATAATTGCTATTCCCCGAAGAACAAGGGCATCTTAAGTCGAAGAAATATCTCATGTCTCACCAGCGATCGATTTCGGAGGAACAAGGAACACGTCATCCCAGAGGAACTCGGCGCTTCATCTCTCAACACCGGGCTCAGTTGATATTCGCATGGATTCGGACACTTCATCTCTGTTCCCGGACATGCGAAGCTGCTGACTGACTCACAATTAGAGGGCTCATCATCTAAATGTTGGAACTTCATCCCGTCGATCATACCTGCAGTACTGCCGAAACTTGGTAGATTCTAATGGAGCTCTTTGGATATTTACGCGACTGTCTCCATGTACGGAGACCCGACGTAATCGGCGCGTAGCGTCCATAGCGTATAGATTCTGATAGAGAACGGGCGTGGAGCCGGGAGGTGCTCTTCTACTGTATATTCGGTAGCTGCAGAAGTTACCGCCTCTATCCATCACGTGATGATATGCCGGCGATATCATCGAATACAGAATCGGCAAGCATTCCATAAGCTATGGCGGTCGGATGGTCTCGTCGAAACCCCTGCCTGAAAGGAGGATACCTCACGAATGGGGCCGAACTTTTCGAGAAATCCATACGCGAAGTGGTGAGCATCTTGGACCGTGCACCGTCTCGGCATTCCCCTAAACCTCGGTGTCCAGGCTGTCCATAACTATGCCTGAAGCATCATATGATGCTTCTTTCTCATGTCACTGATTTGGGATGATGCTCCACGTGAAGTTCAACGTCCCGCGCTCGATCTCTTCGATTGCAAAGCGTTCACGTTGCTCCTCTGCATCTATCGACAGTGTGGTTATCGCCGAAGTATATCGGGGTGCCTGAGGTACCGCCTGAATTGATTATACGCTAACTTGACCGGTTTCCCCCAACTGATGCGAAGAAGTCGGTAATCAAACTCCGACCCTCCATCAGTCTATGCACACCCGAATGCGGCTCTTTCTGCTTCCACTTCATGACCGTGAGGAAAACCACAGGCTGATCAGCCACGATGACGTTGAATTCAGTACTCGCTGCTCGGCGTATTCGCGCAGCAATGTCATCCGACTTCAAGATTCTCCTGATCAGCTCTCCAGGCTTTTGGTGGCTCCCAGGATAGAGATAAAAATTAGTCTAGTCGAACAAGCGGTCAAGTCAATCGATCTCCTCTTCGAAATAGAATGGGATTTATCAACAGAGGTCTCAAGTTGTATCCACAGAAAGCGAGCCGCCAAGAAGCAGCTACTCCATCGGAAGGCACAGAGAAGAATTTGAGGATGATGAGAGAGAGCTGAGAAGTCATGGCACTTGAAACTCGAGAAAAAGGCAGGCGAAAAGGTACCGAAAACGGCTACGATAGGCGCTGAAAAAAGGCAGAAAAGGCGTCGATAATAGCACTGGCGAGGGGCGTTTATTCTAGACTACTGAAAAGAATTGCAGAGAGCTACAATGTGATAGGCCGCGTTCTCGGTCGTCGAGGAGCACCTGCGGTCTGATAAGAGCCCCTTGTATCTCGAAGTGCTGCGCTCCACATCGACACTCTTTGAGGGAGCGTATCGGAACGATGTCAAATCGGCGACGGTCAGGTTATTCAGACTTACCAAATCTCCTTCACCTCGGAGAAGACACGAAATTTCTTCTAGAATGCGATGACCTTCATTTTGCGAATCACCATGTCGAGTTTCTCCTTCATCTGGACCGCTTTTGGTCCGGCTGTAGCCTGAATACAAGGTTTAATCCCGTCGAGAATACCGAATGTTGTTTCCATGCTCTGTTGTGTGCATTCGAGTCTTCTGATCGCCTCCGGTATGGTTCTGTAGTTGGAGGATAAAAAGATCAACTGCTGTTTCTAACGGGGGCTTGACAGCAGATCTCTGCACTTCGATATCGATACTGCCTCGTCGTCCCCGAAAGT